>NC_089820.1:53294573-53297073 GCF_029633855.1 Hoplias malabaricus
TAAATGGGTTTCTGACAGTTTTCTATTATGTATGGAAGTATACTACAAATTACATTAAGCAGCCAGGCAGGGAGTGGGTTCCAGTATGTCCCATCATGTCAGAAATGACAAAATCAAATACATTTTGATTTGATTTATTTATCATTACATTTATATAGTGCTTTTTTAGACACCCAAGTACATTTTACAATCAACAATGCACAGAATGCCATTCCAGTCAACATTCACTCCATACGCAGACTGGTGGGCAGCGGAAACCAAAACGCGCACAGCGTACTCTCAACCAGGAACGACCGTCCACCTGGAGAACTGCATCATGACAAAACTTGAATATTCATTCATTCATACATTGTCTGTAACCGCTTGTCCAGTTCAGTGCACCAGTCCTTCACATGGAGACACACACTCACACATTCACTCACAGCCATGGACACTTTTGAGTTGCCAATCCACCTACCAATACGGGTTTTTGGGCCGTGGGAGGAAGACACACAGACACAGGGAGAACACACCACATTCCTCACAGACAGTCACCCGGAGGAAACCCACGCAGACACAGAGAGAACACACCAACTCCTCACAGACAGTCACCCGGAGGAAACCCACGCAGACACAGAGAGAACACACCACACTCCTCACAGACAGTCACCTGGAGGAAACCCACGCAGTCATAGGGAGAACACACCACACTCCTCACAGACAGTCACCCGGAGGAAACCCACGCAGACACAGGGAGAACACACCACACTCCTCACAGACAGTCACCCGGAGGAAACCCACGCAGACACAGGGAGAACACACCACACTCCTCACAGACAGTCACCTGGAGGAAACCCACGCAGTCACAGGGAGAACACACCAAACTCCTCACAGACAGTCACTCGGAGGAAAACCACGCAGACACAGGGACAAGCAGACACTGGTGCCACTACCGCCATGAACCCCTTTCATTTAAGAGGAATTTAACTGGCAAAACACCTGCGAATTCATACAATTAAAAATAACTTATCAGCCAAATGTTTATGACAAAGCAAATCAAGGAAACTTCAGTGGTTTCACAGACAACTGTGTCCAGGGGTCCTATTGTGTAGTTAGCCTTGTTCTTTTTGGGATAACCTTCCTTATGCTCCATCATAGAGCATGATGCCAATCAACATGTGGGTTTGTGAGCTAATGACAAAGAGTTTTCAGTAGTGGTGAGTTCATGACAACTTTTCAGACACCCTTTCAGACAACCCTGAACTTCTGAGCTGAGCTCTTGAAAACAATATTAATGTTCTAATAATAATAATAATAATTAATGTTAATGTTAATTGATCCAATCACGTGGCACTGGAGGCAGATTGAAAAGTGACGCAGTGACTGACCATATGTGTGTTGGAGGAACTGTGTGTTAAACTCCACCTTTCCAGCTTGGTAACATCATGTGATGGAGCAGACCCAGATTCCAGATCAAATATTATTTTGCATTATTTAAATACCTACAGGTTGATTCATTTCACTTGGAAAAGAACAAAGTAGGGCGGCACGGTGGCGCAGCAGGTTAGTGTCGCAGTCACACAGCTCCAGGGACCTGGAGGTTGTGGGTTCGATTCCCGCTCCGGGTGACTGTCTGTGAGGAGTGTGGTGTGTTCTCCCTGTGTCTGCGTGGGTTTCCTCCGGGTGACTGTCTGTGAGGAGTGTGGTGTGTTCTCCCTGTGTCCGCGTGGGTTTCCTCTGGGTGCTCCGGTTTCCTCCCACAGAGAACAAAGTAACATTTGATGGAGCCTGTGATTTTATGACATCCTAAAATTTTCACTAAATCTAAAAAATAAAGGAGAACAGATCGCTTTGAATGCCACTCAAATCCATTACGATCCCGTTTGAGCTTCCTGGAAGTGAAAGCTCATTTTACACACAGTGATGCAGCAGAAGTTGCCTAAAGCACAGAAGATGAAGACCACCTCCCAGTCCTCTGTGTGTGTTGTACTCTACTGTGGTGGGTGTTATGGCACAGAATACAGAGTTGTTCTGGAGATGTAGTGACAGTATGTATGAGCATCTTCCCCTCAAACCACAAGAGCATGACACAATCAGATTAAGTCATCGGCACTTGTCAAGACTGACCTCAGCCCCCCCCCATTCCACAGCCAGCTCACATTTACACACTAACCTGGTAGAGCCCCTGGAAACAAATACACACACACTCGCGCACTCTCACACACACACACACACACACACACACACACTGATGGAATGGTTCAACAAGCACTCAGTGAAGAGAAACTGGAAAAATAGGTCAGACAAGATGTATCTCACTACACATTCCCACAGAGCCATACTAGAAGCCAAAGAACTGCATTGTATTAAAGGGCATATATCACTGGAAAAATATTTTAATTATAATTATAATTCAATGATACATGTACATAAACCAGTCGTGAAATATACCATTCACTTCCTTTTCCATAAATCCACAAACGGAAGCTAAGCTGCTGTTTAAAACTCTTGAATTTGTGAT
>NC_089820.1:53302073-53327073 GCF_029633855.1 Hoplias malabaricus
GTCCTCCTATTGGTCATCGTCAAGAAACATGCTGTAGGATATGTCCAACCAAGTAAAACGATCCAAAAAATTCTAACATGCTAGACTAGTCGTCCAGACGCCACATCGCTGATCTTTGATGATGTCACGCTACATGAACGTTACTTGCTCCCGATGTTCAAATTTGGTTCAGATGCTGGAAATGTGTTGGATACGACAAAATTGTGCCGGAATCGGGCTAAGTCTGATCCGGGCATAAGTGGTTACAGACAATGAATGAATGAATGAATGAATATGTAATTTCATATTTAATTACAGCCCCCTCCAGGGTGTATTCCCGCCTTGCGCCCAATGATTCCAGGTAGGCTCTGGACCCACCGCAACCCTGAACTGGATAAGGGTTACAGATAATGAATGAATGAATGAATGAATGATATTTAAATACAGAGCCATTATACAATGAAATGTATCTATATTTTATAGCAGAAATTTTGTATCTGCAGATTTTCTAACAATGTCAATACTGTGACATTCTTCAGTTTAAGAGGAAATGTATAAAAACTGATGTATGCTTAGGGGAAAACTGTAGTCCTCTCTTTATCACAGGTTTATATGAGTGTGAAGGTGTTGGTATATGTGTATGTGTGGGTGTGTGTGGGTGTGTGTGTGTGTGGCCCCAGTGGAACAGTAACCCACCCAGTCTGGCCTAATTCTCAGAGCCCAATGCACCCCCCAAGAAGCCTGTTGGGATTTTAAACTCTCAGCTCACACTTTACACAAGTGACTGCACATCCAGGGTGCCCAGCTGCACACACACACACAACCACTCATTAACATTACTTACATCACATACACAAACATTCAAGTCATAAACAGTTCACACACAACACCCAATCAACTTTCACTAATATGTACAAAGACAACCAAAAAACAGAGCAGTCTGGCCCTGATGGTAGGTTGATTTACCTCTTAACAAAGAAGAAAAGTCGGGCGTGTTTAGTTAAAAAGTCCAGATCAGACTTGGGGAAAGCAAACCATTTCTGAATGTTTCTTGTAACCATCAGTTAGCTCCTGCACCTGTTTACTGACGTCTGCCTCACCCTTTTTACTGCAAACACTGTGGTTTCTGTTAGACTTTATCTTAGATTCAGGGGTGCTCTGATGTGGGAATTCTGCCCTGATACAGATTTGATTTTCTTGTTTTGGGACACACATTTTAAAAAGGCATGTTTTACAGAGAGCACATGTCTACATATTTTAAAAACACTTGATGTTTCTCAGTTTGAAATATGGGGAAATATAAAATGTGGCCTGTGTAAAAGTTATGGCATGTTCTATAGATTATGTGTTAAAGGAACACCATGTACACTTTTTACCTAAAAATAAAAGCTTTAAAAGTGTTGTGAGGCTCGTCCGACTTGTAATAGGGCGAATCGTACCTCTCTCATTGCTCCCGGGGATCCCTTAAAATATTTGGTCATGTAACTTCAGAATCACGGAATGGAGATATCTTGCGAGAACTGCGTAATCCTATACAGCACATAGCTCGTGGGTGTTTTCCTGGTACAGACATTATGGCAGAGAGAGCAAAGAGAGAGAGGGTGAGAGCGGTTGTTCAAGAGTTAATATCAGATTGATGTTACTCGGTGGAGTGAGCTGAAACAGACATGAGGACACAAGGCAGACACTTTCGTCTACTTGGATTAGTAAGCTTTGCTGACATACGTGTTATAATTAGGTTTTTGAAAGTTACTGAGCATGGTTTCCTGCTGCTGACTTTAGCAGATTAGTTCACTTTTTAGCTCCAGGCATCGATTGTGGTAATAAGAGCTGTCCTGTAGTTGCTGTACAATCTATGTAGTGGAACCCAAGCTATGCTGATGACAGTGTTATAATCAGGTTTTTGAGAGTTACTTATAAACGAGGACCAGTGGTAGCGCCTGCTAACATTATTCAGATTAGCTCACTTTTTAGTGTTAGGCATCAATTCTGGATATTAGTTTTTTATTGTCAGTTGCTGTTTTGTTGTAATAGCTAGAGTACCACCAACGTTAGACTTTATGGCTGAAATAACATGGTCCAATGTATATTTTGAATGTTATATGGGTTTTAGCATGTAGTCAACATAATTGTATTCAATTACACACTTTCCCTGTGCTCAATATGGGATAGCGTGTGCGTGTATCACTAGAAGCTCGCAGTGTGTTTATCAGCTGAAGCACGTGACCAATGTGAATATCCCTCAGCTCAGAAAGTGTGCGTCTTTGTGTGTGTGAGAGAGAGAGAGAGAGAGAGAGAGAGAGAGAGAGATACTTGATTTCACAACAGTACTCTAAACGTGAATTACACTTAGCAACATACAGGGAGCTAAGGAGACATACATAGTATTCACTTAACACACTCACTGGCATAAACTTGACCAGGTGGTGCAGCAGGTTGTGTCACAGTCACACAACTCCAGGGACCTGGAGGTTATGGGTTCGAGTCCCGCTCCGGGTGACTGTCTGTGAGGGGTTTGGTGTGTTCTCCCCGTGTCAGTGTGGGTTTTCCTCGCAAGGTCAAAAAACATTGGTAGGTGAATTGGTGACTCAAAAGTGTCTGTGAGTGTGTGTTGCCCTGTGAAGGAATGGCGCCCCCTCCAGGTTGTGTTCCTGCCTTGTCCCAGTGATTCCGCGTAGGCTCCGGGTCCACCCCGACCCTGAACTGGATAAGCAGTTACAGACAATGAATGAATAAAAGTAACCATGACTTTATGCCTAGAATGGGCAGCTTTTTTAGACCCTCATGGTGGTCCAGACAGAACTCTCTCCCAAAAGGAGAATTACAAATGGAAAAATGAGACTTTGCAGTAGTTATGTATTACATAAGCACGCAGACTATAATCTCTGTAGGATGTGTCCCAGGACAATTCCCATCATACTGGAATGTTTAAATATAAGATCAGAATAAACATCCTTTATTGAAAGTTTTCTCCTGGAGCATATATGCACACACACACACACACACACAAATGGGTCAGGAGGTCACCGGTATCCCACAATAGGGGTGTGTGTGGGGTTGAGACAGCGGTCAAAGGAACTGGACTTCACACAGCTTCTGCAGATACACATCTGATACAGAGAGATCAACAGCTAGCCGTTTACACTGGAGCCATTCATCAGCTTGTTTTCTTCCTGTGTGCCTCCTCCTAACTAGGCCAACCCCCTTATCTTCACTCAGCAGCACCAGCACAACGCTCAGCTAAAGCTCTTCTGCCTCACACCACTCTACACACACTGTACACCCACTGGTTATACACAAATAGGAGGATGACAGTCTAGTTTCTACACCTGTGGGAAGTGTTAAAAGTGTATACTGTTAAGTGCAAGAGGCGTGTGTGTAAAAATGCCAAATGGAGGTTGTGATTCAGCAGCACTGATTTTGGAATGACATAATTGACTATAACATGTTATAATAATAATAAAAAATTGTATAATTATTTTAGGCAAAAATAAAATTCCATACATGAATTTACAAGGTCTTTTACAGTCTTTTACACTAATCAGGGTTCTGATATTGGCACAGGTGTGAATTGTGATTAGCTTTTGAATTTCATGAATCTAATCAGAATCTTCTCAAAATAAGCTTTTGTCCAGAAAAGAGCCTTTATCCAGTGATGTGTAATTAATGCAAAGCATGAGAAAGAAATTCCAGCTATGACACTGAGATGGAACCCAATTTATAAAGAAATCAGCTAAAGACAAGACGATAAACCAGAAGCCATGAAACAGAAAAACAAAGAGGGATGAAAATGAGAGTCAGAAAAGAGACACAAAAAGACTAGCAGCACATACAATAGAATAATTCATGCAAGGCTCTATTCCCAGCTCAGCACGCATCCAGGCTTCTGAGCCTGTGTCCCAAAAAACACAGCGGCTGTGTGTGTGATCATACTGACACTACACACACACACACACACACACACGCACACACACTGACTTGCACTGACACATATGAGATGAGGAATCTCTGAGAATGACTGATGACTCTCAGTGGTAATGTATCTGTGTGTGAAGAGGAGAGATACACAACACTTCAAGCTATGAGGAATCCAAAACATACAGCGCATTCAGCGCATATATAATTATAGAATATATATTTTAAAATCAGTATTATTACATGTAGTATATGAACTATAAAACATTATGCAGTTTATTTAGCATAAAATCTGTTAGGTAATTATGTAAATTTTATATTTAAGCCCAGCATGCACACCACTGTCAAAGCACACATTGTAACTCTAAAATAGTTATGGTTACAGAAGAATATTTAAAGCATTTCTGTTGGTCCACTCATATTTCAAAGAACAGGTAGACTTTTTAAATTCAGTAAAACAGCAGCACAAACGTATCTGGTTAAAAAATACCCTGGAGGGGGCGCCAGTCCTTCACAGGGCAACACAGACACACATTCACTCACACCTACGGACACTTTTTGAGTCGCCAATCCACCAACCAACGTGTGTTTTTGGACTGTGGGAGGAAACCGGAGCACCTGGAGGAAACCGGAGCACCTGGAGGAAACCCACGCGGACACGGGGAGAACACACCAACTCCTCACAGACAGTCAAACCCAAGGATGCTTTACAATCAACGCAACATTCAATCCAATGTATAGTAGTATAGTGTATATATACAGTAAAAATATATATGCCCATATGTATACACTATATAAATTTACTGTAATAATAGAATATGACAATTAACAAATTACATAATGTTTAATACTTTAGGTTACTATTACTACAACTACTACTACTACTATTACTACTACTACTATTACTACAACTACTGCAACTACTATTACTACTACTACTATTACTACAACTACTACTACTACTATTACTACTACTACTATTACTACAACTACTGCTACTACTATTACTACAACTACTACTACTACTATTACTACTACAACTACTATTACTACTATTACTACTAATAATAATAATAATAACAATAATAATATATTTCTATATTATTCTCTCAATAAATAAACAAAATTTTCATAGCACCATCTTAAAAATCACTGCTCTTCTTTGTGATTGACCTAGTTTTCTTGAAGACTATGTAGTGTTTCTTTCCACTTTTCTGGAAGAGACTCAGGGTGCAAGGCTCATTAAACTCTTATTGATGCTCAGAAGGCAAACACCACTGTTTCTACTGAAAGATTTAAGTTCTTGTACTTGGGTCAGACATGTCAGCCTGATGAACACTGGTCACTCTGATGCTTACTGAAAATAGTCCAGTCCTTGTGTTGACATGGGGACAAAGGGGGAGTGCTCTGTTTTTAGGCAACAGTGCATTTATTTAGACTGAATTGGCTTGAGTTTATATCTGCTTTTAAGTTGGGATGTATTTAAATGACACAGGCAATAACACACACACACACACACACAGTCAGCAGTAGATAAACAAAAGTCCTGGAGGTGACTGTAATATAGTCTGGAAGGTGATATATTTGGCTGTCAACACTGATTGGCTGCACTATCCTGTTAAGTGTATACATTCCCTGAGGGAAGGTCTACGGTATAAGGCCATGCTACAAAACACATGATCCTTTACCATCAACATGCTCTCAGAACATACACTCAAACACACACACACAGGGAATTTTTATTACTGCAGTTACTGCCCAAAATGAAATATACTTAGGTGCTGCACTGGTTAAATGGTCCATACCATGAAAAAAACTACTGAGGTAGTATGTAAACACAGTTATTGCTTCACCACAGTCCTTATTATTGAAACTAACCTGCGGTTTGTGATATCAGTGTTTTTTTGGATGCCACAAAAACATATATAATCAAATCATGGCATGAACATAAAACTATGCATAGATCATAAGTAGACCTCAGGCAAAAAAAAAAATGTATAGAAGAATAATGTAAGATGTCAGCTCTTTAAAGGATATTCTGATCAAAACAAAGATACATTTGTAGACCTTAATGAATATGACTGGTCAGAGTGCTCATTTGTATACAGAAGAATCATTCGCATAGGACTCCAAAGGCCAGTATCATTACGTACTATCCAGCACTAATTCTGGAAAGTGACTATTTAAGTAAATTAGTAAATGTAAATATGTTGACGACAGTGGTCATCTGAGTGCATGAAAACATGTGTCAGTGTTGGTTTGAGAGTGGCCAAATGTCTTGTTCTAGATCTGTTCATTATGCCATACCTACATTAACCAGAAGACCCTTGTTCTAATTAAGAGATAGAAAATAGGTCTATGATCTACTATGCTCTCTGTGATTGAGGACACTATACTCTGGAGAGACTTTAATGTGCCAGTCATGTCCTTTCCCCATCATTACTTGTGTAGAAGTGTCTGCAAGTCCTTGTGCCCTCGGGTAACCAGGTCTTGCTGGACATTAGTTCAGTTCAGTTCAGTGGGCCACTGTCTTTTTCTCACATTCATTCCCAGTTCATTCTCAGATCATTCAGAAAACACATAAACAAATCATCTCAATGCTCCATGTTTCTCATGCTGCCTCTTTTCAACTTAGCATGTTAAGACTATTCCCAAAATCCAATATTGCTTCCAGAGTTTATTTCCAAAGTGATTCAAATTTGAATTGGGATTTGTTTTTACTGTAAATTAGTTGAAGTTTGATTTACAAAGGGTTGATTTAACTACTGTAAAGTACATCAATTTATAAACACAAATATTCATGTGTTTACACTGAAAATGACCTTAAGGTCTCCAATCTTAATCTAAGCATGGACTAAAAGACTAGCCCAAGCATTGGGTTTTAACTGTTGGGTGTTCCCTGAAGTGAGAACCAATACCGTTGGGATGATTTGGAGTGCATGTTTTATTCTGAATTCACCAAGTTCTTGTTAATGAATGCCATCATACATTCACAGCAATGTTCTGACATTCCTAGTGTGGAAGCTAATACTGCTAAACTACCATTTGATCCATTTAATTTCCCATGACCTGTCGAAAGAGCGAGTGTCCGCAAACATTTAGACATATAATATATTTATAAATGAACTACCCGTGTGTTAGCAAACTTGCTCTAACCACCGGAACTGTCAGGTTAGTATGATGCGAGCACTTCAAAGGTTTAGCAAGCTTCTGTTCAAAAGAGATGATTGGTCCCCAGGTGGATGAATAAAAACAGCCAGCCAATCAGAACAGCTGTTACTGGCTACACTGAAGTAACAGAGTAAGATTGGAATCAGCTGTGCGCCAGGCCGTGACGGAGAATGGGTTTGATTAGCATGCGGCTATAAGACGCTCTTGAGGTTGTAGGGAAGCCAAAAACACAGAGCGCGAAAAGAATTTTACTCCCAAAAGGAAGTTTCTGGGAAAGGACTCTAACCTGGCTGAAAATCCCACTGCTCAGTCCAGTTTTTGTACTGCACAAAACAAGTAAAAAGGAGAACATTTTTAAAGTATTGCAAATAGCCCCGAGGACTAAGACTTCTATCTCTCTCTCTCTCTCTCTCTCCCACTCTGTCTGATCATTCTGGAAGTAAGCTGACGTTATTGCTGATGTGCAGTAGGCGGTAGGAACAGCACAGGAAATGAGCTCACTGACCAAACACATCAGAGCTCTTATTTTGTCCTAAGTAAAGATGTTGTCATGGCATTGGCAGACAATTCCCCCATTCTCACCTCACCTTCCTCACCTTCAGATTAAAAGGGTTATTAACACAACATAAGACTGTACAGCTACCATCTTATACCAAGTATGCTACTTGGCCAAAAAGTGTGTAGATATCCTGTTTAATTAGTGAACTGAGCTGCACTAACTAAATTACACCCATTGGAAATTAAGAGATTCAGTTATTTACACACGGCTTCTATAATCTCTGGATGCTCTGGAATTTAAGGCCATGCCAAGCACTGTAAACAGAATAAATTAAACCAAAGCACTGGGCTGTGTAGCAGTGCAGCTGTGTTCTCTGAAGCACTGGACTTCCATTCTATATCTTTGAGATGCTTTGGAGAGGTGTACAGTCCTCAGCTCTTGGGTTGTGGGTTTAAACCTCACTTCGGTGACTGTCTGTGACAGTGGGATATTGATGTGTTCACCCCATATCTCTGTGGGTTACCTCTGTGTGCTCAGGTTCCTCCCTACAGTCAAAAACGACATGTTGGTAGGGTCCCTGCCTTGAGCCCAGATTCCAGGTGAGCTCAGGACCCTGAACAAAATAAAGCGTTTTACAGAAAATGAATGAACAAATTAAAGAATTAAATTAATGAATATATGTTCATAATGTGGTGGCACGGTGGCGCAGCAGGTAGTGTTGCAGTCACACAGCTCCAGGGACCTGGAGGTTGTGGGTTCGATTCCCGCTCCGTGTGACTGTCTGTGAGGAGTGTGGTGTGTTCTCCCCGTGTCCGCGTGGGTTTCCTCCGGGTGCTCCGGTTTCCTCCCACAGTCCAAAAACACACGTTGGTAGGTGGATTGGCGACTCAAAAGTGTCCGTAGGTGTGAGTGAATGTTTGTGTCTCTGTGTTGCCCTGTGAAGGACTGGCGCCCACTCCAGGGTGTATTCCTGCCTTGCGCCCAATGATTCCATGTAGGCTCTGGGCCCAACGTGACCCTGAACTGGATAAGGGTTACAGATAATGAATGAATGAATGAATGTTCATAATAAAAATAACAGAAATCTGTTGTAAACCCTTACTGCTAGACTTCTAAAGGATTATCTTAGCCACTGATCATGCTTTGTACTGGATCTGATGTGTTGGTGTTGTGGGTGTACATTATGAGTAATGTGTGTGTTTGAGGTATGAAAGCACCTGTGTGTGTATATGGGTGTTGTGTATGTGACAGAGTAAAGTAACCAAGGAACTGTAACTAATCACTCTATCCATACTCTCTCCCCCCCAGTTTAAGAATGGAGAAGGTCAGCACAGAAATGTGAAGGGCAGTGAGTATAAGCTGGTTTTCAGTTCAGGGCCACATGTGGAGAGTCGTATAATGCCATGGAATGACCAGCTGTAAGGGAAATGAAAGCAAACACTACACACACACACACACACACAACTGTTTCAGGTGACCTGGCCTCAGCTCTTTTAAAGCTGGAATGAGCAGCAGGCAGATCACTTTCTTCAGCTGTAGTTGCCCTGTGACCAACAATGGAGTTGACACAGGATTATAATTATTTTTTTAATTTGTTCGTTTATTTCATTCAAACCATAGCAAGAAGTAGTTTCCACCACAGGAACATAGTTTAGAGTTACAGGGTGATGTGTCATTCTACATTAAGGCCATATTAATAATATCCTAAATAAAGGAAACTGTTAAAGCTATTAAGCCAAACACCATTACACACCATTATACAGATTACACACACAGATTACACACCATTATAAAATGTTGTAAATGCATGTGGTACAGTACAGGCATCAGGTTCCACAACCTTCTTGTCTTAGCCCTTGTCAGAATCAGTGCCTCTGTTATATCCCTGCCTTTCATTGATGTTATGGGACACAAATGAAATCACTGAACTTTGTAATTTAATAGTCATTTGAAATCTACATCATATTATAATTATACTTACTGTCTTTTGGGAACATGCTTTTAAAAACAGGAGCTGTACATTCTACTTGAATCCATTTACTGTAGGTACAGAGGAGATGAGAATAGGGGGAGGTCTATTGTGCATATTAGCAGCTGGAGGATGTGAAAACTGCTGAAGCAGGAAGAAAGTGTTGACCATCTTCAGGTCAAAGAGGTCAGAACTCTCAATAAAAACTGAAGACTGCGTGTGTGGACAGAGATCCCAGACGTACACTTTCACTTCTCATTTCACAAAAACACAAGCAGGAAGTAGCTTTAATGCCTGAAAGATGTGGCTACAGGAATGCCTCAGGGAATCCCAGAGCGTAGGCAGTGGACATACAGTGAAAACAGACTTTTATAAAGCTTGGACATCACTGACCATACATTTTACAATATTTAACCATCAATTCAGATTGGTAGATACATTTGGAGATAAGTAGCAAGTGCTAGCATATTGACCACCTATTTCCAAACAATAGCATTGTTATTATTTGAGGCATAATCATGAGAAATTATTATAGTATTTGATATGTCTTTGAAACAACTGCAAAAATTGTGAAAATACAAGTCTGAGAGGATAAAGTGATACTTGTAAGTGTTAGCCTAGCTTAACCCTCAGGAGTCACTGATCAATCCAATGTGATCAAATCTCCTGAGTGCTTCCAGACGATTGCTGGAAATTTCTGTTGAAGGACTTTCTGCTCTATGTTCATTTTTGTTTTATGAAGATAGATAAAGCAGAATTTGATAATGTGATTTTAAAAATCATCCACCCACATGAGTAAAAGTGTACAAAACCGGATGGAAATGGAGTTGCGTTTATTTATGGTGACCAGACGTCCTCTTTTACCCGGACATATCCTCTTTTTTAGACTTAAAAAAATGTCCGGGTGGAATTTCACAAACATCCAGGATTTTGTTTTTCTAGAGCTTACATAGAACTACGAGAAGCGTTTCGTTCACAAACTAGTCCCGCCCTCCCCTACTCCGATTGGTTCGCTTGAGTGAGAAGGGGGCGTGGTGAAGTAGCCTAAAATCTTCTGATTGGACGGTCTGAGCTACAGATAACCTTCGATAACCTTCTCTGTAAACATTTAATTGGTCAGTCTGCACGTCAGTAGTCCTTGTTTACGTCAGGCAAAGCTCATGTACCCACCCTCATCTCGAGCAGCTATGCCGAAACGTAAACGTAAGTTATCGGATGAATTCCCATGTTTTGTGTAGCAAATAAAAAGCACATATAGGTTCAGCTAAGCATACAACAGCAGTGAGGGGTGAGACCCCCCCCCCCCCCCAAACGCGTCCTCTTTTTCACCATCTCAGATCTGGTCACCCTAGTTTATAAAGAAATGTAAAAACAACTGGAGGTCAACACATGTATCACTATTTTATGATTGTGAAGTTTAAAAAAAGCAGTTTGAACTTGTTTTAACGAGGCCATGTTAATGTTAATGATAGTCGATGTTTGCTGTTGTTACTGTTACTAGCAGAAGGAACGTTCAAGATTCTTGTCTAAAGACTTGTCTAAAGATGATTTCCAACCCTCTTTATCAACCTCAGCTTTTAGCAAAACAAAAAAACACTAGCTGCATCCAGCTGCATTGTCTCCGGCTTGATCTTTCAAGTGTGCATTTCAGGATGAGTTTACTAGACTTGAGCAACATGAATATAGTGCTTTTGCTCAGGCTCCTCTGGCCCCTCTCACAGATATCAGAAATGATTCACGCTTTTTAAAAGTGCAGAAGAATGACTTGTGGTTCATTTAAGAATGTCTCCTTTAAAATGTTCAAGGCTCTCTCTCTCTCTCTCTCTCTCTCTCTCTCTCTCTCTCTCTCTCTCTCTCTCTCTCTCTTTCTCTCTCTCGCTCAATGCTATGTGCTTGCATACTGATGGTTCACTATGGTGCAGTGCTTTCCTGCTCTGAATGTTAAGTGTATTTGTGTGTTTGGGTGTGCGTGTGTGTGTTATGTGTGTGCGCATGCAGCACACGCGTGTCCACCTTCACACCACCGCACGTGTGCAGTCTCCCTTTCGGCTGCAGCCAGATTGTTACCGTGGTTACGCGCCATCTGCAGAGCCGGGGTCTGCCAGTGGCTTACGGCGGCACCGCCCCGCCCAGCACAAATGCTCAAAGACACAGACACACACAGACTCATCTCTATTGGCATGCCAGGTTGTCAGAAAAACTGTGTCTGTGTGTCACAACATGGCAAAGAGGATTACACTCACACACACAAAATAATAAATAGCAGTATGTATGATAGCCCACCATTAACCCTGCAATAATCCTGACAATAATATCCAGCAATAAACTGCCCAGGAACACTACAGAACACAGAATGGCAACCACACATATACAGCTCACCAAAGCCATGGGATAGAGGAGTAAGAAGTCCCAAATCATTAAGAGGTGAAGCAGACTAGAATGACTCAAAGACAACAAATTGAGACAAGGAAGAAAAGTGCAGGAATAAGCCACTAATTCTTTGAATGCTCCATTCGCACACACCCTTCTATGTTCTGCTTTGAGTTCAGTATCTCTCTCTCTCTCTCTCTCTCTCTCTCTCTCTCTCTCTGACACACACACACACACACACACAACATGGATGTGAGATGTTGTCTGACCCCATGCATGCGCGCACACACACACAAACACACACACACCACTGCTCTGGAGAATCAAGGGATGAGAAGACCGCCAAAGTCAGTTCCTACAACCGGCAGCCTGCCAGGCATCCCCCCCTCTCCCTCCACAAGAAGCCATTTATCATAAAAGAAATATGACTACAACTGTAAACATCCAACACCTTTCCATTAAGGATCATCATAAAGGATGATCTCCCATCACCAAAGAAACATTATCCCACATCCTAACTCAGCTAGTGGGAGCTGTATTTTCCCTTTATTGCTTCCTGTTGTGTCGCACAGCTCTGGATTTGTTTATTTTTCCAAACGGATGGAGTCAAACACGGAGCAAGTCATTAAAACAATTACATCCTGGAATATCATATACTGAACCGTGGCTGATAAACAAAGAATCGCTGTATCATCAAGTTCATTAAAGAGCTCCGAATAAATTCCAAACATCCAGAGCCTCCCCTCCAGGGTCTCCCAGAGGCCTCTGACACCACTGGCCTGTTGGGAAATCTGCATAGCATGAAGGAGCCTCTGCAGGGTCCTCAGCACAGCACACTACTGGGGTTACTGATAATTATGGGATGGTTTGGGGTATGTGAAATGCTAATATTAAATCATCAAATCGAATCGAATCAAATTTATTTGTATAGCGCTTTTTATAACTGATGATGTCACAAAGCATTCATTCATTCATTATCTGTAAGCGCTTATCCAGTTCAGGGTCGCGGTGGGTCCAGAGCCTACCTGGAATCATTGGGCACAAAGCGGGAATACACCCTGGAGGGGGCGCCAGTCCTTCACAGGGCAACACAGACACACATACATTCACTCACACACTCACACCTACGGACACTTTTGAGTCGCCAATCCACCTATAAACGTGTGTTTTTGGACTGTGGGAGGAAACCGGAGCACCCGGAGGAAACCCACGCAGACAAGGGGAGAACACGCCAACTCCTCACTCTCTCTCTCTCTCTCTCTCTCTCTCTCTCTCTCTCTTCTCTCTCTCTCTCTCTCTCTCTCTCTCTCCCTGTCCATTTTGTACAAATATTGACAATAGATGATTTTAGAATTCAGGGTTGAAAAATAAAACCTAAATCAACAGGCTGGACTAAACTAGTCTAAGAAGAGGTCCTCAGAAAAACAAGTGCTCAGAGTTGTTGCAAAATCAGTATCTTCTACACGACCTTCCCAGCCCAAACAAATGGCCCAGATCACCCTGTTTTGCTCAGTAGAAGGAGTTCCATGAGAATGGGTGCACACAGAACAGCCCGTCTGGCCCTGGCCCAGACTGCCAGAGTGTGGGAAAAGCGCCCTGGACAGCAGAGCTCCATAATCGTTTCATCAGGCCTGAAAACCCTGAGCCCCCACTGACCTTTCCCGTGTTCAACGATTCAAGAGTGACAGGACAATGGCAGAGTACCAGGAGGGAAGCACAGGAGGCCATTTAGGAAAACCTGAAGGGGCTGAAATCTGTACCCTGGTGCACTCCTCACACCTTCAGAGGAAGAGCACAAATCCTCCACCACAAGCTATGAGGAGGATAAGCGAGGGTGGAGAGCCCATCCGTTCTCACTCTCGCTCTAATCTTCCGGCATTCAGCTACAGTATATCGGCCATAAACCCGCCTACACACAGGCAGGAAAAGCAGGACAAACACAGGCTACAATTAGCCCTGCATCATCTATAAGGGAGCTGTATATATTCCTAGATACAGAAACACGTTACAGTGATAAATATTAAATCACTGAATTACTAAGTAACTAGAAGTAGCACCGGGGTATATGAAGTCAGCATACATGCAATGCATAAACATGCCTATAAAAACAACAGCACTCCCTTATGAACTGGTCACCATGCCAACGCACCCAGAGGACCAAACAACATTGTTGCATGCCCAGACTGGGACCTTTTAAAGACACTGTCCAAGAAAAAAATCTGAGTGGGAGAGAGTGCAAGAGAGAGAGAGAGAGAGAGAAAGAGAGAGCGAGAGAGTAGTGAGAAGTGAAGTGATGGAGGTCAAGAAGAGGGTGAGAAGGAAACAGGAAAACGAGGAAGAGAGAACGGGGTGGAGTGGCTGAGAGAAAAAAAGAATAGCACCAAGCAAAAACAGTGAGCCATTTCCCAGAGAGGGAGATAAAGGGACTATAAATAAAGTGGCTTTGCTTGGGGGGAAAAGAAAGACAGAGAGAGAAAGAGAGGGAACGTAGTATTAAAGAACAAAAGACACAGAGGGTCTGAGTTTGGCACAGAGTAAACAGAGAGAGGAGAACAGCATGAAATCTGAAAGAGTTTAACACATCCACAAGTTCACAGAAATGTTATCTGCTTCACTGATGTTCCGCTGAGAGATTCTACAGTCTGTTCCACTGGGCATTACAACACTTGCTTTATATGTAGAGCCATACAACATGCTGTTTTTTCCCTGGGTTGCCAGGTTTGCTGTTTTTACACCAACTTGAGCTATAGCTTTGAAACAAGAGTGCAGCTGGACATTGATTTAGAATGTGGGCACAAAATTAGCTTTTTTTTAAAACGACAACACTCACAGAGCAATATATTCTTCTTACAACAATATAAAAAACAATAAAACAATAAAACAATATAAACAGTATGTATTGATATTTTAAGCGTCTATAGAAAACCTCATTCTTTAATTTCTCAGACTTCTAACTACACAATAGTCAAATCAGTTATTTAACCATTTTTGCACTGCTTTATTGGCTGTTAATGTTATAATCATTATTACCATATATTAAAACCATTAATGAGGATTGTTTATTAGAAGGTTCTCTGGCTTTAGTTCCAATTCAAGTCAAAACACTGAAATACCTTATATCACCCGCTTACCTTGTGTACACTCAAGGCACTTTGTGCTTTTTTTGTGGGAGTTTTATAGGCTGAACATGGCAACCTTGCTTAGTTCAAGCCTGCACTGGATACATGGGGTAGGTTGAAGGACAACACCACTGGCTTATGTCATAGTAAAAAGAGCAAATCTGCCTCTGTGTGTGTGTGTGTCTGTGTGTGTGCGTGGGTGATGGTAAGTAATGGTGGGTGAAATGAGGGCACTCGAGTCCCACAGATGTACTGGAATGAAGAGCAGCGCACTGAGAAGGTGAGAAAAACAAAGAGAGCCGAGTAGACAAAGAGCCAAAAGATTAAAGAGCCTGGACTGTCACAGTGCATCTGGGCCATGTAGCAGACACAAAGCAACAACATAACACACACACACACACTGTCAGAGAGAGAGCAAGAGAGAGAGAGAGAGAGAGAGAGAGAGAGAGAGAGAGAGAGAGAGAGAGAGAGAGAGAGAGAGAGAGAGAGAGAGAGAGATGTTGAAAGAGAGAGAATCAGACTCAGGACAAAGATCATAGAAGGGCAGAACATAGAGAGACAAAGAGAGAGAGAGAGAGAGAGAGAGAGAGAGAGAGAGAGAGAGAGAGAGAGAGAGAGAGAGAGAGAGAGGAGAGAGAGAATGTACAGTGTACAGCTGCACAGGATGTTAATAATTAGCAGAGAATCTGACCTTACAATAATGATATTTCAAAAATCTTCAATTCCAGCCAAAGATACTATATTACATCATTTTAGTGCCAGTGACAATTGTCAATTTTAAGAGTCAAATATCAATATATACCACAATATAAGAATAACACAGTGGGCTTTAAAAACATGAAAACACAAAGAGGGTGTGTGTGTGTGAGAGTGTGAGAGAGAGAGAGAGAGAGAGAGTAAGAGGAGGGTTAATACGTGTTATGATAGTAGTAGCTGAGCCAGCAGTAGTAGTAGCAGCAGGGAGAACACGCCTGATTACTGACACTTAATAGTGAGGATTACCTCCAGCCTGGACTGTCTGATCACGCTCAGCCATCACGCACCCACACACACACACACACACAGGCTCGTGTGTCTGTGGCACAGGCCTTGGGAGCAGACACTTGACAGGTTTGAGTAGTAACAGACTATTCCCATGATAAGAGTCCAGTGGCTTTATCTCCATGACTACACCAAACTACAGTTTGACTTGGGCCTTCGTGATGTTATTTTTATTATATTAGTTTATCACAAAAGAACTCGAGACAGTTCCTAAAAAGGTGGGAATGTAATGGCATTGCAAAACACTGACATTTAGCTTTGCTCTAACATGTCTGTCCGTATCGGGGTCAGACAACTTTTGATATCTGAATACATAAATACGGCACAAACATAGTGATGTCTTTATCACAGATCAAACAGTCAACCTTTGTTCAACAGAGAATCGCATGGTTTCTGATCCTAAACAGGGTCAAGCCGTTAGTAGCTGGACTTGAAAACATACATTCTACATACTACTATTGTCTGTAATTCTCGTACCCTCTAGTGAACACTACAGATCACTACATCAGCTGAATGCATACTAAAGTCTGTTACTAAGCAACGGAAAAAGGGACATTTGCTAATATTAGCAGTGGCCACTAAGCCATTGAAAACAACTCTCTCAACTCTCACATTAAAAACCATTTACTTCCTGCTTCCCATCAAACAGCAAAAACAAAGACTAATAACCACAGGTTACTGAAATAATGGGTGACAAATGACGTGCAGTCTTCCTTAGGCCTTAGACGCCAATAATGCACTTTAAATGGTGGTTTGATACATATATGATATTAATTTGGTAGAAAGAATGTTTTTTCCCCTCTTAAGCTTGTCCAGGTTCGCAACTGTGGCCACAAAAGTGTTTGTCTGTGGACAGAACAGAGGCAGATCAATAGTATCAATAAATAAGCGATGATGCATGGGTCGCAATGGCATACACAAATATAACTGTGAACTCCAACATGTACAGAGACACCAAACATGCTCAAGATACAGTCACAATCCCCCTTTATTTTGTTAATACTTAGAGTCCTTCACTCATTCTCTCTCTCTCTCTCTCTCTCTCTCTCTCTCTCTCTCTGTGTGGAGTATCTAGGCCATGTCCAGCTCTCTGACTCAGCCCTTTGTTTTTAAAAATGTGTAACAAGAACAACATTATTGTCTTTAATTAAGCATCAGTCACAATGTTCATCTACTGGCCAAGCTCTTTGCCCCCCCCCATCCTCTCCCTCTCTCTCTCTCTCTCTCTCTCTCTCTCTCTCTCTCTCTCTCTCTCTCTCTCTCTCTCTCTCTCTCTCACTCTCTCTCGCTCTCCCTCTATGTGAGGACACTTCCTCGTGTCACAAGCTCTCTTTGTGTGTGTAGCCAGCAGCAAGTACGTGGGAAGGAGCACAAGCTGGCCTTAGACACCAAGGCCAAGTCTTCTTTCTTCTTAATGAGAACTGTTCATGTGTGTATATGTTTGTGTGTGTGTGTGTGTGATAGGACACCAAATATGGAAAAAACATCGCAAGCATGACTTGCAAATATACAAAAGCAAAGACATTTGCCATTCCACAGTGTGACCTTGTGGATGTTTAACTCTTGGACGTAATTTGTCGTTCCTCGGTTATCATCAGTGGAAACCAGCTCATAGAAGCCCTACTCTGAGTTGTAATCAATAATTCAATGCCTTAATCAATTGGCTGTACCAGTCTGTTAGGGTTTGTGAACAGATTAGGAGATATTTTATTACTCTCATTTGAATTTGGTCTGGGGGCGGCACAGTGGCGCAGCAGGTAGTGTCACAGGTTGTGGGTTCGATTCCCGCTCTGGGTGACTGTCTGTGAGGAGTGTGGTGTGTTCTCTCTGTGTCTGCGTGGGTTTCCTCCGGGTGCCTGTTTGTGAGGAGTTGGTGTGTTCTCTCTGTGTCTGCGTGGGTTTCCTCTGGGTGACTGTGAGGAGTGTGGTGTGTTGTCCCTGTGTCTGCATGGGTTTCCTCCGGGTGACTGTCTGTGAGGAGTGTGGTGTGTTCTCTCTGTGTCTGCGTGGGTTTCCTCCCACAGTCCAAAAACACACGTTGGTAGGTGGATTGGCGACTCAAAAGTGTTCGTGATTGTGTGTGTGTTGCCCTGTGAAGGACTGGCACCCCCTCCAGGGTGTGGCTCTGGACCCACCCCAACCCTGAACTGGATAAGCGCTTACAGATAATAAATGAATGAATGAATTTGGTGTACAGTCAAAATCTTCAATACACAGTTTAAACAAAACTATACTGATGTATTTAACATGTATTTTGGTGATGCCCCAATAATTACATTTAATAACCTGCATTTAGTTTATTTCAATTCATCCATTAAAATTGGTAGCAGGCTCCACCAAATATCCAGATATGTTTAATTTCACAATCACATTAGAGGCACTGCTAGTCTTCAGAGGTGTAGTGTGCAGTATATGTTCAAGCATTCCTGAGCTGGACTCATTCTCTCATCGCCTCAAACAACAGTGGAACAGCTTGGGAAAACACACTCCTCCATCTGTACCACATCACTCACTGCCACTCATCAAACACTGTAACTGACCACAACATTTTTTCCCAGTCGCCTAGCAACACTACAAGCAGCCAGGGCACCTCTATCTCTGTTGCTAAGCAACACTGTTGAGATCCGCCTCTCAATGCGTTAAGCTGATTGGCAGCCTGCTGCACAGTCTACCTGAATGATGCTCCACCGAGGAGCATCTCACGCTCTCGGAGAAAGTGTTGCTATAATGAAACCCAGTGATCCGTAGTGACAAGAACAGCAGTCTTAGAGGACAAAACAGCTAAAGCTGAGATTCTGATCAACTGGTCCCTCTGGAAACTAGATTTATTACTGTAGCAATTGCAATGGGAATTATTTGTCTGTTCTGTCACAGGGAGAAATGATTCATGAAGCCGACAGAACTGCCAATAGAGCTACTGGTATCTGAATAAGGGTCACTGAGGAAAGGTCCTAAGACTCACCACTGTAAATTGCTCTAGATTAAAGCATCTGGGATATAGGTCATACATGCATATATCATTGATCATATCTAAACCTGTTATTGTGTAAATATTTTATAAACCCACAACCAATAAAAACGGTCTAAAATGACTTGCTAAATATGTAAATGTGCATCATTGCTGACGAAACCTCATATATCCTAAAGGGTTAATTTGAAGAAGAATCTATCTAGAAAGCAAAAATAAACCATTGTATTCCATTTGACCAATTTTGGACTACTATTATTGGTCCGATTGTCATGAAATATCACACAGTGTTAAAGGGCAGCTGCTGGAGTCTTGATATGACAGCAACAACGTGTAAATGTAAATTGTGTGAGTCCAGCCAAAGGGAAAGCCAGGCTATAAGCTGAGCCCAGTTCACCCCTCCTCCTCCTGCATGGATTAGTCCATCATGATGAGTGCAGTGGCCATATTGAGCTGTCAAAACCAATCGCAAAGATGGAATGGAATAAAACCAGGGTGAGATGGTGCAGACAGAGGGGGAGGCTGACAAAATCCCCCCGTCTGTGGCCATGACTCACGTTTGCCCCCACACGAACCCCCATTCTATACTATCTTTGTGTTTCTTTTTCTTTTTTTTTCCCCCTCAAAAGGCACAGCTGAAGTTGCAATATCATCAACCTCCGTCATTTGTGGGATGGAAACAGAAAAGGAAACAATCTGTCATAGCCACGCACAGCAAGAAGTCTATTACCCTCATCAGCACTTTCACAACTGTTAAGGCATTCCACACACATGCCAGCAACCACACGCTCTACCTATAGGGACCAGAGCCTTTCATTGAATTTTGGATATCTCTGCCAGCTCCAGTCCTATGCTCGGTTCCATGTCCCAGAAGAGTAGGCTCTCAAGGGGGCATAGCTGGAGGGGCTACAAAGGCAGACATCTTAATTAGGACTATAATTCTGCAATCCAAAGCTCTGTTAATATTTCATCAGACATAAGATGAAAGTGCCTTGCTGAAGAGGCTTAGCTGTTTTCCTATTTTTCATATGCATCCGGGCTTCCTGGGAAGGCTAATAAAAAATACAGCACAAGAATCAGTAGATTAGCCTACCACCTGGGAAATGCACGTGAATAACAACCTCGAAGGCTTCCCTTTATGGACACACCGCGCTGTGGGTCAGATTCATAAAGGACATGTCCCCTCTCGGCCATGTGCACACAAAGGTCACGGTAGCTGCCAATTCTAGTGGAAATAGACATTCCTCTCCTCTAATTAATGATGTGGCGCTAGGTGATGACCAACCAGCTGCCAAGAGAGGGACAGGGAGATGAGGCTGTTCATCGCTTTTGCTTTTATGGAACACAACACTGAAAAGATTGGTGTATTCATTATGGGCAGATGGGGATGGGTGGTCTTCATTATGAGCAGGTCATTCCATTGCATGGAATATCACCCTGAAGAGCAGTTGGTGAAGCTGTTCTCTTCTCCTGAAACAATAAAACCACATTCTTTTCCATTTTCTTCTCGGCTGTTGCCATGTGTGATGATGCTTATACGGTATATGCTTTTAATGTTGTTTGATTAAAGCAATAATTCACTATGTGCTAGAGTGATTTTTATAAGCATGACACTAAGCACCATGTTTACTTCATATGCACTGCCCACTGGGGCCAATAAGACGACGATTACTGGAGACAGAATTAAGAACTGGTGGACGCAACAAATTTGAATAAAATTAATTCAAATTCAAAATCAATTGGTCAGCACAGAAAGAAATGCTGGAGATGTATTTTCATATTTTGTGTTGTATATATGCCAATAACAATAATAATAATAATAATTCATTCATTATCTGTAACCCTTATCTAGTTCAGGGGTGTGGTGGGTCCAGAGCCTACCTGGAATCTTTGGGTGCAAGGCGGGAATACACACTGGAGGGGACGCCAGTCCTTCACGGGGCAACACACACACTCACACATTCACACTTACGGACACTTTTGAGTCGCCAGTCCACCTACCAACATGTGTTTTTGGACTGTGGGAGGAAACCGGAGCACCCGGAGGAAACCCACGCGGACACAGGGAGAACACACCACACTCCTCACAGACAGTCACCCGGAGGAAACCCACGCAGACACAGGGAGAACACACCACACTCCTCACAGACAGTCACCTGGAGGAAACCCACGCAGACACAGGGAGAACACACCACACTCCTCACAGACAGTCACCCAGAGGAAACCCACGCAGACACAGGGAGAACACACCACACTCCTCACAGACAGTCACCCGGAAGAAACCCATGCGGACACAGGGAGAACACACTAAACTCCTCACAGACAGTCACCCGGAGGAAACCCATGCGGACACAGGGAGAACACACTAAACTCCTCACAGACAGTCACCCGGAGGAAACCCATGCAGACACAGGGAGAACACACTAAACTCCTCACAGACAGTCACCCGGAGTGGGAATCGAACTCACAACTTCCAGGCCCCTGGAGCTGTGTGACTGTGACACTAACCTGCTGCACCACCTAATAATAATAATATGTTACACAAATTATAATTGGTATAACTCATGTTGAGAAATGTACACTTTCCAACACACTCAAGAACTTTCTGCTTGGTGTATTTCCCGATCATCAGGTGATGATAATAATGATGCCCGTGGTGACTGACTGTGTGAAGGAGGGTGTGTAGGAGTGCTGAACACTTAAACTCTCTGAGCAAGAAACAGGTGCTCCTGGAGTGGAGGAGTGGGGGCTGCCATGAATAGAGCTGAGTCAGGAGCCCTCGGCCAACAGGAGGTCCTACACCACCCTGTAGAATTACAGTGTGTCCTACCTCCTCTCCTGTTGCCTGTAATGAAGGAGCGTTGAAGGGGAAAGTGCAAAGCTGGACATGTTTAGCTTGTTTAGTAAGAGATTGTCTTTTGGCAGAAATGATGTTGATGCCTAGGGTCACTGACTCTGCAGAGTTGTAATATACATATAGAGCTGTTATATAACTGTACTTATAAATGAATAAATAAATAAATAAAAAATATAATTGACAGAATATTCTGTTCTCTCTCTCTCTCTCTCTCTCTCTCTCTCTCTCTCACACACACACACACACACACACACATACACACACACTGTCTCTCTCTTTCCCCCTTCCTTCCTTACAGTTCCTCCCTGCTGCTCCGAAGTCAAGGGCATTAAACTGCAGAGATTTGACCCTTGCATAAAGGAACAAAATGGTTTTTCAAACTTTTCATAGAACTGTTAGCAACCAGTCAGTCCTTTGATACAGTCTCTTCATAAAGCGAACAACTACTTATTTAAATAAAAAGAATGAGGCATAATAGGGCAAGTCTGTACTGGGACAGTACCATTCAAACACTGCATGCTTTAGGGCAGAGAGACACTGAGCGACTATCGGCTACTCAAAATAAACAAGCAAACCATCAACTCTGACTCTATCAGAGTCAGCATGCATGCAACGGATCCTCTCAACTCACTCTTTGTGCTTGAGACAAAATGCTCCTCAGCTAGAGGAGTATGAGGAGTATCAATCTCCCAAACATCGACATGTAGGCCAATGGAACTGGGCTCTTCAGAGAGATGGAGCTTCATCAAATACATTTAGGATTAATTGGACCAGCAGCAGATGACCTCACTAATGACCTCACTAAACTAAGTGTCCAGTGGACACAATATTTTGAACATATTAAGTATTTTGGTCATGTTTAATCAATCTCAAAGCAATTCCCAATTCCAGTAGGCAGCAATGCAATAGTGGTCCTAAGATATATATCCACTGTGTTTAGCCGTATTTATTACAAACGTTTCCTATTAATTTAATCATTTTCTGAGGGAAGCTTTTGTGTGAATCACTAAGGTCCACTAATCACTAAGTGTTATATGGCTTGTATTTACCAACATGTCTGTGTGAATAGCAACACCCCACTGCCTGCACTACTTTGGTCCTCACATCTGGAGAAGCAATAACAACCCCCTACAACTCCCAGCACACACTCGCACACACAAATTGACCCAGTATGCCAGTTGCTGAGCTGGCGGACATGTTTTTCCCCCCCTGTTCTGTGAGTCTGTGGAGGGAAGCCATTTTGCCCCCTGGTGTATGAATCAGATTTATGATGTTCATTATGGTGGCTGGGATGGGGCTCACGCAGACAGGCAGTAAAGCGGTACCCATTTGCATGCTCTTGCTTTACGAGCGCCACCGTGCCAGGCAGTTTGGGCTAGACATCGCACTTTAATATTCACGCCCAGCACAGCTGTGAACACACAGGCTGCCAAAGGGAAACTTGGATGAGGGTGAAATTGATACAAACCGAAGAAGACGAAGAGATCACGAAGGCCAAAGATTATCGTCTCATTTGAGTTCATGAATTCTCACCCACGAATATCCAAAGAAAACCATGCTCTTAAATAGCGTAATAATTTCACGATTCATAGCCCAATAAAAATGCCCCAAAATGAGATGGAATAAAATGAACTTACAATCCATCTCCAGTAACATTACGGTTTTGGACAGCAGTGATATAGTATTTTGAAAAATCAGAGACAAATGTTTATTTCAATTCCAGCCAAAATGGCCATTAGGTTCAAGTTATTAATTTCTTCAGGAGATGTTATCAGGGCATTTTTGAACACACACACACACACACACACACATGCACATAGCCAGACTCTCTGAGCCCATCAAACATAATGTGTCTATAAATCCATGCTTCCTATTGTCCCTCTCTCTCCTTGGTACTTATTATACACATCTCAATACCACCATGCTCTTAATTCCTACAGGCAAACACAGGCAAGCTGCAGTCAATATCATTAGAAACTCTACAGCTCTGCTCCAAGCTCAGCACAATAACATAAGTGTTTCTGCCGTACAAAACTAGCTTGAAGTGCACTGCAGTGAAAAAAGGAATGAGGAGGAGAGGAAGACTAACGGAAGGGGAATGGAGGGAAAGGAAGAGCAGTAAAACGATAGCAAATGAGAAGCAGATTAAAGGCAGTTACAGACAGGAAGCGTTTATTTCCTTCCTCGCCACAGCAGACCCCCACTGAGAGGATGAAGGTCTGAAGTGTGTGCGAGTATGTGTGTGTTTGTTTGTTTGACTCTGTTACACTTCAGTTCAGTGCCATTCTGCCCCCATGCTGCAAGGGTAATGTATACTACTGAAAAAGTCTTAGGCCCAATCCCTTTTCACCCCTTACCCCTACAATTAAGCCCAACCCCACCCCATTTTGCCTAAGAATAGTGGGTCTCAATCCTATAAAAGGGTAGGGCGAAGTGTTAGGTCTATATGGCAACTGAAGGCACACTTCAAACAGACTGTTATATTTCCCATAATGCCTTGTGAACCACCGAAAAGATTTTTCCCTCAAGAAATTATGATAACCATTCTATTATCTTAGTTTAATGTATTCATTCATTCATTCATTCATTCATTATCTGTAACCCTTATTCAGTTCAGGGTCGCGGGGTGTCCAGAGCCTACCTGGAATCATTGGGCGCAAGGCGGGAATACACCCTGGAGGGGGCACCAGTCCTTCACAGGGCAACACACACACACACACACACATTCACTCACACACTCACACCTATGGACACTTTTTGAGTCACCAATCCACCTACCAACTGTGTTTTTGGACTGTGGGAGGAAACCGGAGCACCCGGAGGAAACCGGAGCACCCGGAGGAAACCCACGCAGACACGGGGAGAACACACCCAACTCCTCACTACCTGCTGCGCCATTTTGCTGCTGAAATTTCATTAGTGTACACAGATTTGATACAATTTCATGCTTATTAACCAAAACTCCATCTGTCATGATCTGACTCCACTCTGACCTCACCTTCACACATCTCTTTTGTTTTACGTCTCTCTTTCCCTTTGACTCTGCTTCTACCCCTCAAGCTGCTCTCTGGTACACTCCAAACTGTTTGATTCCGAGCCTAACTGCCTCTCT